>NC_088878.1:385138-402638 GCF_032884065.1 Artemia franciscana | reverse complement strand
CTCATTGGTAGCTCTGTGTCTGAATTAAGAGGTAGCAAGCTGCCTTCATTGCGAATGGGTCTTGGGTTCTTCCTTCATCTCCACCTTGAACTGAATGAGACCATTAGGCACTCGTCGGCTGCTGCTGTAACCGAACTAGCAAAGTTTTGGCGGAAAGCTCGAATTCCAATGAGAGATCATCAAAACTGTCAAACCAAGCTTGAGCAGGCATTTGAAGAATGGCGTCTTCTCAAGAAGAACAAAGCACGAAAGTCATCAACTCAACAGGCGAGAGAGGCGGCCTTCGTATCTAGGCTCGAGGATCTTTTTGACATCGCTCACGCCGATGCCCTGAACACGATGTCAATACAAGAAGACAAAGATTTCTTGTTAGCCCAGCGAGAAAAAGGGAGACGGGGGTCAATGGTTGGCGTAGATGAAACACTAGCTTGCAAGGAGAAAAGGGTGTCTGAGAGAGAGCAGCAAACACTTAAAAGACGACAGCAAACAGAGAACATACAACAGATAGAGGCTTCCACAGCCGAACTTACCACATCTGGTTCAGAGATCAGCGCAGCAGAAGACGTTGACAGTGAGGGGGCTGTTGGAGGAAGCAGAACTCAAAAAAGAAAGAGGGGCCGAAAAGCTGTAGTTACACCTGAACTAGCAGCAGCTCTTGATCATACTAAAGTATCAGACCGCAAGGCTGTTTTTGTCATAGCAGAAACTGCCAAAAGCTTAGGAATGACTATTGACCAACTAGCTCTAAATAGAGATTCAGTTCGCCGACTCAGAGCAAAACATCGAATTCACAGTTCTGCAAGCATCAGAGCCAAGTTTCAGAGTGATGTTCCCCTCGTTGTCCACTGGGACGGCAAACTGATCCCCGACCTCATTGGAAAAGAGAAGGTTGATCGTCTGCCTGTTTTGGTTTCCGGAAAAGAAGTTTTACAGCTACTCACAGTAGCCAAGCTTCCATCCTGAACAGGCGAGGCTCAGGCTTCTGCTGTCTTCGGAGCTATTGAAGACTGGGGCATACCCGGCAACATCCGAGCCATGTGTTTCGATACTACAAGCTCAAACACTGGCAGGATCTCTGGTGCTTGTGTTCTGTTGGAGCAGAAGCTAGGTAAGGAACTCTTGTCACTGGCTTGTAGACATCATATTATGGAGCTCGTCATTGGTGCTGCGTTTCGAGTGTGCATGGGATCGACATCTTCTCCTGAGGTTCCACTCTTCAAACGCTTCCAGGACTATTGGAGATTCATAGATACAGATAAATATGAAACAGGAATTGCAGCTGATGATGTGGCGCGTCTAGTGGATGACATCAAACAAAGTACCATCGATTTTGCTAACAAGCACCTTGAACAGAGCCAGCCGAGGGATGATTACAAGGAATTCCTGGAACTTGTGCTCATCTTTCTTGGTGCTACTCCTGCGAGAGGAGTACAATTCATGTCACCCGGAGCGATGCACCATGCCAGATGGATGAGCAAAGTGATATACAGTTTAAAGATCTGGATGTTCAAGGCTCAGTTTAGACTGACTCTCACAGAAGAAAGAGGTTTGCATGACGTATGTGTGTTTGCAGTACGTGTGTACCTGAAAGCCTGGATCTCTGCACCTTTAGCCTCAGGTGCTCCGTACAGTGACCTACTACTGCTGAAGTCGCTGCTCGAGTACTCGTCCATCCATTTGGCAATCTCAAAGGCCACATCAAACAAGTTTTCCGGTAACTTGTGGTATTTTTCACCCGAACTCGTTGGCTTGGCTTTCTTCGACAGTCGCGTCAGTTCGTCGACGAAGAGACTGATGATGAGTGCCATGCAGAGTGAAGACGACCAGGAACAGGAACATACCAAGCGTATCACCATTGATCTTGATTCAGCCAAGAATAAAAACCTGGAACATTTTGTTACAGCAAAGTCAGCAAAACTTTTTCAAATGATGGATCTTCCGGATGGATTTCTCACAGTTGATCCAGACTTGTGGGAAGATAGACACGACTACAAGCTAGCTTCAGAAACTGTGAGGTCACTCAAAGTCGTCAATGACCACGCTGAGCGAGGAGTGGCACTCATTCAAGAGTACAGCGGTTTTATAACCCAAGATGAGTCGCAGCTGCAATTTCTGCTGCAAGTTGTCAATGAACACCGCAGAGTTTATCCCGACAGCAGGAAGAAGACTCTGTCAGGTCAACCATAAATAGGAACTAAACAATTTTGTTTATATTTTTTTAAAGCAAAATACAAGTTGATCGAAATCCTTTTTTTTTTCTTTTTTCTTAATCTTTGAGGTACTTGAGCTACCCCTAAACATTATTATAAATGGCTCAAACTTTTTCTACAATGTTTTCATGTGATATGGAACAACTTAGAGGAGTAAGAAAATAATATTTCCAAAATTTTTAATTTTTAAAATTTTTAATCGAAATCCTTCTTTTTTTTCTTTTTTCTTAATCTTTGAGGTACTTGAGCTACCCCTAAACATTATTATAAATGGCTCAAACTTTTTCTACAATGTTTTCATGTGATATGCAACAACTTAGGGGGGTAAGAAAATAATATTTCCAAAATTTTTAAAATAAGCTCCACCCTAATATATATATATATATATATATATATATATATATATATATATATATATATATATATATATATATATATATATATATATATATCAGTCTATATATATAAATATATAGATATATATATATATATATATATATATATATATATATATATATATATATATATATATATATATATATATATATATATATATATATATATATCAGTATATATATATATATATATATATATATATATATATATATATATATAGGGGATATATATATATCCCCTCAGTCTATATATATATATATATATATATATATATATATATATATATATATATATATATATATATATATATATATATATATATATATATATATATATATACATATATATATATATATATATATATATATATATATATATATATATATAAATAAGTTGTCTGTCTGTGTGTCTGTCTGTCAGGTGACGTCATGTTTCTGTGTCGACTGAAGTTATGAAGTTAGTTGTCGTCATTTTTGCTATGACGGTGACGTCATTAAAGATATTTAAGACATATATGTTCACGTAGAAATCTATTAATGTTTAGCTTTAAAATGACTGATGAACTTACAACGGCAAAAGCCGATGAAGATGCTCAAAGAGTCTATGCCAAAAAACTTGCTGCTGATAGAGAAAGTCAGAAAAGAAAGCGTGCCGAGGAATCAAAAGAACAGCAAGGAAACAGGCTTGAGGCTGATAGAGAAAGAAAGAACAGAAAGCGTGCCGAGGAATCAAAAGAACAGCAAGGAAACAGGCTTGAGGCTGATAGAGAAAGAAAGAACAGAAAGCGTACCGAGGAACTACCAGAGCAACGCGAAAGCAGACTTGCTGCTAAAAGAGAAAGTGAAAAAAGAAGGCGTGCCGAGGAATCACAAGAACAGCAAGAAATCAGGCTTGCTGCTGATAGAGAAAGTAAGAAAAGAAAGCGTGCCGAGGAATCACAAGAACAGCAAGAAATCAGGCTTGCTGCTGATAGAGAAAGTAAGAAAAGAAAGCGTGCCGAGGAATCAGAGCAACCTGAAAGTTATCGCCTGGCATTCAGGTACAGCCCAGTTGATGATTATAGCTTGAGTAGATGTGTTCAAATCGGGACAATGTCTAAAATTTGTCCCTATTGCAAGGCCTTGAAATTCAATGGTGAAACAATGGGAATGTGTTGCGCCTCAGGAAAAGTTAAACTTCCTCTATTGGCTGCACCACCAGAGCCATTGAAGACTTTCCTTACTGGAACTACGTCAGAATCTACGCGTTTTTTGTCACACATCAGAAAATATAACTCATGTTTCCAAATGACGTCGTTTGGAGCCCAAATCGAAAATCCAGATCAATTTATGTCTACTTTCAAAGTAAAAGGGCAAATTTATCATAGAGCAGGGTCCCTTCTACCATTCTCAGGCGAGAATCATAAATTTTTACCATTGTACTTCATCAGTGATAGAAATTCTGAATTGCAACATCTTTTCCACGAAAATAATAATTTAGTGCGTCTGTTCAAAACAGCCATCGATTTGATGCCTACTGATACACATAAAATTGTTATTTCCGCTAACAAAACGCCTCCTGGCCAACATGTGCGTAGATACAATGCTCCAACTATCGACGAAGTGGCAATCGTTATGGTCGGTGATCAGTTTTTACCTCGAGATATTATTCTTCATAAGCGAAACGCTCAGTTGTTAAGAATTTCTGAAACTCATCGATGCTACGATGCCCTACAATATCCTATCATTTTTTGGGATGGAGCCGACGGCTATCACTTTAATATTAAATTGATGAATCCAGCCAATAACAAAGAAATGAATAAGAAATGCAGTGCAATGCATTATTATTCCTATAGACTAATGATTCGGCAGGAAGAAGAAAATTATATTTTAAAATGCCGTGAATTGTTTCACCAATTTGTCGTTGATATGTATGCTAAAATTGAATCAGAACGTTTGCTATATATCCGCCTGAATCAGACCAAGCTCCGCTCTGAACAATACATTCATTTGCGAGATGCAGTTATAAATGACGGTAATACCACAAACGTTGGAAGATTAACAATTTTACCTTCGTCATATGCTGGCAGTCCCCGTCATATGCATGAATATGCTCAAGATGCTATTGCGTATGTTCGTCTCTATGGTCGTCCAGATTTATTTATTACATTTACATGTAATCAATCTTGGGACGAGATACTGCAGCTTTTACTTCAAGGACAATCGGCGGTTCATAGGCATGACACTACGGCCCGTGTCTTCCGGCAAAAGTTGAAATCACTGATAAACTATATAGTAAAACTTGAAGTGTTTGGGTCAGTGCGATGCTGGATGTACTCAGTGGAATGGCAAAAACGAGGTTTGCCACACGCACATATACTAATCTGGCTACATAAAAAAATTACTTCGAACGAAATTGATGATGTGATTTCCGCTGAAATACCTGATAAAAATGTCGATAAGGGATTACATGATATTATTGTAGAAAATATGCTACATGGACCTTGCGGTGCACTGAACGAAAATTCTCCATGCATGGCCAAAGGAAGGTGCACAAAGCAATATCCTCGACTTTTAGTATCAAACACAATTACTGGCAATGATGGTTACCCACAATATAGAAGAAGATCTACTGAAGATGGCGGTAAAATAGCAATAATAAAGAAGCGTAACGGTACCACCATCGAAGTAGATAACCAGTGGGTTGTTCCATATTCCCCATTATTATCAAAAACATTTAATGCACACATAAACGTTGAATACTGTAACTCCGTAAAGGCAATCAAATACATATGTAAATACGTCAACAAAGACAGTGACATGGCAGTTTTTGGCTTGCAGCCCGAAATCAAAGATTTCGACGAAATCGTACAATATCAGGCTGGAAGATACATAAGCATTAATGAAGCTGTTTGGCGAATTCTTTCATTTCCGATACATGAACGTAGTCCAGCTGTTGTTCACTTAGCGGTACATTTACAGAATGGTCAACGTGTTTATTTCACGGAAACCAACGTGCAACAAAGAGCCCTGAATCCACCGGATACAACATTAACAGCTTTTTTTTCGCTTTACAAAAATGATTCTTTTGCAAAAAAACTGCTGTATACTGAAGTGCCATTGTATTACACGTGGAATACTAAAAATAAAGTATTTGAACGTCGAAAACAGGGTAAGTCAGTCGACGGCCAACCTACCATCTTCAAAGATACCACGATAGGAAGACTCTACACCGTTCACCCCAATCAACATGAATGCTTCTTTCTACGCCTGCTTTTGGTGAATGTACCCGGTCCGACATCCTTTGAGTATTTGAGAACTGTAAACGGTACTATACATGACACTTACCGTAGTGCATGCCAAGCTCTGAATTTATTGGAGAATGACCAACACTGGGATAACTGCATCAATGACGCGTGCGAAACGTCAACCCCAAGTCAAATTCGTGCATTGTTTGGCATCGTTTTAACAACTTGCTCTCCATCAGCTCCTACAGAGTTATGGGAAAAATATAAGTCAAAAATGTCCGAAGATATACTCCATCGAAAACAGTTAGAGACGTCAGATATGACTTTTGATTTTACATCAGAAATTTATAACTACACTTTAGTTATTATAGAAGATTTGTGCGTACGTATGGCAAACAAACCTCTTCAGGATTTGGGAATGCCTTCACCTAACCGTATCGCTGCTGTTTCGACATGTGTAGAATTGGATCGTGAACAAAGTTACAGTACGAGTGATCTATTGTCGTATGTACAAAATAACATTTCCAAGTTAACGTCGGAACAATAAGACATTTACGATACGATAATGCATTGTGTCGATAACAACGTTGGAGAAATTTTCTTTTTGGATGCGCCAGGAGGTACTGGTAAAACGTTTGTGATAAAACTGATTCTGGCATCAATTCGATCAAAAAATGATATAGCGTTGGCAATTGCGTCGTCCGGAATAGCCGCAACATTGCTGCCTGGTGGAAGAACTGCTCATTCCGCTTTGAAATTGCCTCTGAATTTGCATTCTACAGTAACTCCCACGTGCAATATTTCCAAATCATCTGGGATGGGTAAAGTATTGCAGCAATGCAAACTTATTATTTGGGATGAGTGCACAATGGCACACAAAAAATCGCTCGAGGCTCTGGATCAATGCTTGAAAGATTTAAGAAGGAATTCGAAACCCTTTGGCAGCACATTAATATTGCTTGCGGGAGATTTCAGGCAAACATTACCTATAATACCTAGATCAACTCCTGCAGACGAAATGAATGCTTGCCTGAAAAATTCTAATTTATGGGCGCACGTAAAAATATTAAAAATTAACAACAAATATGCGTGTCCGATTGCAAAACGATGACTCTGGTCAAACATTTTCAGATCAATTGCTGGCAATTGGAAACGGAAAGCTCCCAGTAGACTCAATTTCAGGACGTATACAACTACCTGCTGATTTCTGTAATTTAGTGACGTCCAAAAATGAATTGATTGAAAAAGTATTTCCGAATATTCTAAAAAATTATAAAGATAATAAATGGCTAAGTGAAAGAGTGATTCTCGCACCCAAAAATATAGACGTCCACGAAATCAACAGTATTGTTTTAACCAAGATTCGAGACCAGGCAGTCCTTTACAAGTCAGTCGACACAGTTTTGGAACCAAATGAAGCGGTTAATTATCCATCTGAATTTTTTAATTCCATAGATCTTTCAGGGTTTCCACCACACGTGCTACAACTAAAAATAGGCGTATCAATAATACTTTTAAGAAATATCAACCCACCAAAGCTTTGCAATGGCACGCGACTTGCCGTAAAAAAAAACAATGGAAACCCTAATAGAGGCCACAATCTTGACAGGGCCTTTTGAGGGTGAGGCTGTTCTTATTCCTCGCATTCCCATGATTCCAACGGATCTGCCTTTTCAATTTAAAAGATTGCAATTCCCAATTCGATTAGCATTTGCAATCACCATTAACAAAGCTCAAGGTCAATCATTAGAAAAATGTGGTATAGATCTTAATACTGATTGTTTTTCCCATGGACAATTGTACGTTGCATGTTCGAGGGTCGGTAAACCTGACAATCTATTTATATGCAGCGACAATTGGACAGCGAAGAATGTTGTATATTCGCAAGTTTTACGCAATTAATTTGTATTGTATCTATCTATCTATCTATCTATATAAAAACGAGTTGTGTGTATGCATGTTTGTTTGTTTGTAAAAAGAGCGTTTGCATATGACGTCATTATTAGTACATACGGCTTTGTATATGCACAGACAATGGGAAAGCCAAGAATGTTGTATATTCGCAATTTTTACGTAGTTTGAAACACATATATAAATCTATCTATATTCACAGGTGAGACACAGGGACACAACTACAATGGCGCGTAACTAATATGGCGCGTAACGACTTACGCGCGCGGGGGGGCTTGGGGGGGGGGCGAAGCGCCCCACCAACTAGGTGTTGGGGTGGCGCGAAGCTCCACCCCAACAGCTAGTATATATATATATATATATATATATATATATATATATATATATATATATATATATATATATATATATATATATATATATATATATATATATATATATATATATATATATATATATATATATATATATATATATATATAAATATATATATAATATATATATAAATATATATATATTTATATATATACATATATAATATATATATATATATATATATATATATATATATATATATATATATATATTTATATATATATATACATATATATATATATATATATATATATATATATATATATATATATATATATATATATATATATATATATATATATATATATCATGAAAAGAGAAATCACTAATGACACAGCACAAACACAAAAAAAAGAGAGAGAGACAGAAGGAGAAAAGGAAGACTGTTTTCCTAAATTAGTGATTAATATAGACCAGCACTTGAATGAGGCCTTAACCCTACTCATCCATACAATCACATAGGTCAAACAGCATAGCCACACACAATCAACCATAAAGAATAATCCATGGACAGGCAGTCATGTCGTCGATAAGCATAAGTCGTCATTTACCAAACAATAGAAAAAATAATATAGACAAATAATTCAGAGGCAACACCCAACATAAGGGCTCATCAGGAGAATACACTGGCCTATATAGGGTTTCGCCACTCTAAATTCTCTACCCAGCACTGTGTTGTGGCTACCACAGAATATCCATGGCATCCCCGCGTCAGGTATCACCCCCAAAATACATGCCTATGAAAGAAAAAACAGCAAATGTAAAACAACCAAGTAAAACGAAAACAAGCTTATCCTGTTAATATATCCCTCCCTTTAGCAACAATAGGTAAACTAAATATTATAAATTTTACCAAATCACAAATATTAACACATTGCAAAAAACCTGAATAAACTAAACAATTACGGAATTCATCTTTACCATGTGGCTAATTTTTAAGAAAATCCGCTCAATTAGAAACACAATTCAAAATAAATGGCACTGCGACAACATTTCTCGAACCTCCGAAATTAGTTGAAAATTTCTTTAAGTATTTCTAGATAATTCTTTTGATATTTATTTAAAAGTTCGTTATAATGAAAACTAAATTTTTTAAATTGCCAAGTTAATTTATTTGCAGAAAAACCTCTTGATATCAATTTTTGGCTTAAGATTTTACATCTATTTTTAAAATCAATATAATTGCTACAAATCCTTGCATAACGAAGTAACTGTGAGAAAAACGCTGAATATGTGATATTTGAGTGTATATTACTTTCAGGGAATGGGAAACTAATCACTTCAAAATCAAAATCATCCGTTTTATTATACATTTTAAAACTTAATTTATTATTATCACAAATATTAATATTTAAATCTAAGAAATGATCTTCATGACCAGCACCATGACTAGGCTCAAGAATAAGCTCTGATGGATATATATTTTTAGAAATATCAATGAAATTCTTACAATTTAAGACCAAAATATCATCTAAATACCTTTTATTATTTGACAAAGCATGTTTTAAATTAATTGGATTATTCTTATCCATCATATATTTATATTCTAGGTGACTTAAAAACAAGTCAGCTATAAATGGGCTGGCATTCCCCCCCATGGGAATTCCCACAATTTGCTTGTACAAATCACCCCCAAATCTTATATAAGTATTGTATAAAACAAATTCCAATAACTCAAAAATCTTATCCAAGCTGTAACATCTCAAGTTAACTGTAGTATTAAAGCAATTTGTCCATATAGCTTTTTTATTATAAATGTCTATTTTTAAGAACCTTTTACAAGATATGAGGAAAGATTTCTTGATAACAGTTTTTAAATTATCAAACACTACATTCAGTGATAAATTAGTATACATTGTCGCAAAATCGAAAGATTCAATTCTTTTAGCTGAAACCATTGTTAAAGAATCTATCACCTGCAGTGAATTATTAACACTCCAATATGGATTAAAATTCGAAAATTTTTTAATACCAGAACAATAAGATATAAGTTTACTTACAATTTCCTTTAAAATTAAAGAAAGGTCAGTAGCAGTAATGCGGGTTGGACATTTAGCTGCTCCAGCGACGACCGGGACACAGGGAATATAAATGACGACCAGGACACTCAAAGAGAAATTACAGACCGGGACACAAGAACACAAATGACGACCGGGACAAAAATGACGACCGGGACACCGGGACACAGGGAATATAAATGAGGACCACGACACTCAAAGAGAAATTGCAGACTGGGACACAAATGACGACCGGGACACAGGGAAACAACTACAACAGGGACGCCGGGGGGCACAGGGGGATATATAAATGACGACAGGGACACAGGGAATGTTCGATTAGCAATCACCATCAACAGGGCTCAAGGGCAATCATTAGAATAATGAGGTATAGATTTGAATACAGATTGTTTTCCCATGGACAATTACATGTTGCATGTTCAAGAGTCGGTAAACCTGACAATCTATTTATATGCACAGACAATGGGACAGCCAAGAATGTTGTATATTCGCAAGTTTTACGTAGTTAAAAATATATATATATATATATATATATATATATATATATATATATATATATATATATATATATATATATATATATATATATATATATATATATATCTATATTCACAGGTGGGACACAGGGACACGACTACAATGGCGCGTAACTAATATGGCGCGTAACGACTTGGGGTTGCGCAAAGCGCCACCCCAACAGCTAGTATATATATAAATAAGTTGTCTGTCTGTCTGTCGAGTGACGTCACTGTCCGCATATGACGTCTGAATTATTTCATCATATACCAACTCAAAAACGAATGTATTCAAGTCGAAGTAGCTCAGTTGGTAAAGAGTTATATTCCAGGTTCTAGGTCCGAGAGGTTCCAGGTTTGAACTTTGGCTTTAGCATTAATACAAAAGAAGAAAAAAACTAAAACAGTTAAAACTACAAAAAAACTAAAAAAAGGTAAAAAACTAAAAACTAAAAAAAACTAAAAAAAAACTAAAAAAAGGTAAAAACTACAAAAATGAAAAGAAAAAAAACTAAAAACTAATAAAAAAAACTAAAAAAACTAAAACCTGAAAAAGAAAAAAAACTAAAAAAAGGAATAAAACTGAAAAAACCAGAAAAATAAAGGAGAAAAAAAAAACTAAAAAAATAAAAATAAAAAAAAATAAAAAAGGTAAATGTATTCAAGCCGAAGTAGTTGAGTTGGTGAAGCGTTATGTTCCAGGTTCTAGGTCCGAGAGGTTCCAGGTTCGAACCTTGGCTTTAGCATTAATACAGAAGAAGAAAAAAAACTAAAAAAGGTAAAAACTACAAAAATAAACTAAAAATGAAAAAAACTAAAAAAAAACTAAACAAAGGGTAAAAAGAAAAAAAAACTAAAAACTAATAAAAAACTAAAAAAACTAAAAACTGAAAAACAAAAAAAACCTAAAAAAAGGAAAAAAACTGAAAAATAAAGGAGAAAAAGAAAACTAAAAAAAATAAAAATAAAAAAGGTAAAAACTACAAAAAAAACTAAAAAGAAAAAAGAAAAAAAACTAAATAAGCTAAAAAAAAGGTAAAAACCAAAAAAAACTAAAAAGAAAAAACGGAAAAAAAATTATTTCATCATATACCAATTCAAAAACGAATGTATATACAGACCGGGATACGACTGGAACAGAGGGACACAACTACAACGGGGACGCCGGGGGGCACAAGGGGGGATATATGTTTGATATATGGGGACACAGGGAATGTTTGATTAGCAATCACCATCAACAAAGCTCAAGGGCAATCAATAGAATAATGAGGTATAGATCTGAATACGGATTGTTTTTCCCATGGACAATTATATGTTGCATGTTCAAGAGTTGGTAAACCTGACAATCTATTTATATGTACAGACAATGGGACAGCGAAGAATGTTGTATATTCGCAAGTTTTATATATATATTCGCATTTTATATGTATATTCACATATATATATATATATATATATATATATATATATATATATATATATATATATATATATATATATATATATATATATATATATAGGCGCGTAACTAATCTGGCGCTTATAGACACGCGCGCGGGGGGGCTTGGGGGGGGTCAGGGACAAACTTGGAAAAATTTAAAAAAAAACATAATCTCTCTGTTTCTTTCAAAACTTAACAAAAAGTTGAGCATTTTTTCAACTCGGGAAAGGATAAAACGGACCCTATACTAGATAGTGGTGTCTACAGAGTCCCGTGTTCATGTGGAAAATTTTACATTGGAATGACACATCAACAACTAGGGGAAAGATTGCAAGAACACAAAATTTCAATAGATAAGTCCCTGAGATTGGAAAATAAAAATGACAACTTTGATTCAGCTCTGGCCCAGCATATATACGAAAATCCTGACCATTTAGTTCTTTTTGAAGAGGCAACTTCAATATCTACTGTAAATGGTCTACCGCAATCTTTTAAAGATGCAATTGAGATAAAAAAAAACATATAAATAGAAATTTGGCTATAAATAGAGACACGGGAGATATTTCCTTAAGCCCAATTTATAATAATTTAATATTAAAAGACTATGAATATTTTCGCCCAGTCTAATTTAAGACAACCTGTCCGCATATCTAATGAAAACCGAAATTGTAGACAGGCGAAATCTGTTGCAAGGCAAAGGATACTTATTCAATCTAATTGGCAACTTCTCTTTCATTGATTTCAAGTTAGTTTTTGTTGTTTGAGTCAGTGTCTTTCTTCCTCTCGTGTAGTTCACTTATAAAAGTTAGATTTTGCTGTTGTTTCTTTTTTTCCTCTTTCTTTTTTTTTGAGCACTGAGGACTTGGCGGAGGTCCTTGTCGAAATATTTGCTTGTTTTTCATATTTTACTACCGGCTGAATAAATCCTCGTTTTTTCACCTATTTGTTTTTTCTCTTTTCATTTTTTATTTCCTTTTTCTGTTTTCATACGTCATGCATAGCCAGTATGGTCTCAGAACGTATTTACGTCAAGCTTACGGGGAGCATTAGACCAATATTGTTTTGGATTTTTTAAATTGTGTTAAAAAACACGCAAATCTCATTTGTCAATTCCATTTCTTAGAAACTTGCAAAAGAAATCGAATTCTTCCTCCTTCTTTACGTTACAATTTACACTTAGGTACACAATCTTAAGGCCAATTTAGCCAGAGAATGGGTTTCAAAACTCTAACACATATTTTAAAAGACCACAGACTCAAAAAATATGTCCTTAGTAATAAAATATCTAATTTAAAATCTTTATTACATCAGACTTTATCTGTTCCGGATTTTCTCCAAATTTTAAATATCTCACAAAGATCTTTCCGACACGTTTTTAATTTAGCGAAAACCCGCTTATCAGAAAAATTTTCAAAACTCGAATTTCAACATTTTCAATAAACACGGATTTTCCTTCCTAGATTTTGTCCTGGCTCTCCTTTGGAAAACCTATCCTCCAAGGTTTTCACACCCAAGGAGCTAAGTATTCTATCAAAAGGACCTAAATTTGCAATGGCTCAGACACAAGTAAATATATAAGAAATTATTACGAGTGTGGAGTCCGGTATTTTTAGCTTTCATGGTGAAGTTGAAAATCCAGACCTACTAAGAGGAGAAATAGTAAGGAGTATTCTTGATTATAAGCCGTCATTGTCGCTTACAACTCAATCAAAGGAAGAAATTAAAATCCTCCAAAATTTGAAGAAAGATAAAAATACAGTAATTACAAGAGCGGACAAAGGAAACACAGTTGTGATTATGGATTCTACAGATTATCAAAATAAAATAAATACCCTTTTATTGGATAAAAACACTTATAAAGAAATAAAAACTGATCCCACAGATAAATACACCAAGCAGTTGGAAAAGAATTAGAAATTTAAAAGACAATAGAATAATCAACCCTCAAATGTACAGAAAATTTTACCCCAAAGGTTGTTAAGCCCCAAAATTTTATGGTCTACCCAAAATCCATAAGAAGGATACTCCGTTACGTCCTATTGTAGCATTAGTTCTCCAGCTACAGGTGCAGGAAGATTCTTAGCTACATTTTTCAAGTCTCTTCTAACAACAAAGAAATCTTATATAAAAAATTCCATAGATCTTGTTGAGAAGCTGAAAAATCATAGTACAACAGAAAAAACTATCTTATTTAGTTTTGACGCAGTTTCCGTGTACACTTCATGCGATGTCCATAAATGTGAACAGGCCTTACAAAGAAAATTAGAGGAAAATTCTGCTTGGCCAGATTATAAAACCTTGGAAATATACACAATAATGATGCTTGTACGTCTTTGCAACAAGTTTTCTTAATATTTTATGTTTCGAGAAAAAAATTTCCTTCAGGTCAAGGGCCTACCCATGAGCACTGTTTTGTCTCCTTTTTTGGCAAATTTTTACATGGATTTCATAGAAAAATCTGCTTTGAATAGTTTCCCCTTAAAACACTCTCTATGGTTTCGCTTCGTTGATGATATTCTTGCTGTTCTGGAACATGGTCAGGACTCTCTAAAAGATTTTTTGGCACATTTGAACTCTTTTGATTCAAATCTTCAATTCACAATAGAACTGGAAGATTCAGGAAAGCTTCCTTTCTAGGATGTCTTAATTATAAAAAATATTCCTACCCTTGAATTTTCTATATATAGAAAACCGGACTGTGGGGACTGACAACGTACAGACGTTGTCAGGGGGAGGTTATGGTTGGGGGAGGGGTTGAGAAGAGGGGATATGTTCCCCTTCTATATATAGAAAACCGACCCATAATGATCGGTATCTACATTTCTCGTCAAATCACCTTGTGTAAAAAGACGGGTAGTAATTTCTCTAGTCGACAGGGTTATAAAAATGTGTTCACGTAATCATGTAAAATCCGAGTTAAATTACGTTAAAGATATTCTATTCTGCAATGGCTACCCAATCGATCTCATTGAAAATATTATAGATAGACGATTAAAAAAGATAAAATAGAAAAATAGGGAGCCCGTCCCTCTTGATTCAGTTACGCTGGCGATTGAGAAAAAAACTTTCACTACATTACTATACGTCTCGAAACTCAGCGAGAAACTTGGAAAAATTTAAAACAAACAAAGGACGAGTTGGCGGAGGTCCTTGTCGAAATATTTGCTTGTTTTTCATATTTTGCTACTGGCTGACAAAATCTTTGTTTTTCACCTATTATATTTTTCTCTTTTCATTTATTATTTCCCTTCTTGTTTTCATACGTATATTTGAGTCAGGAGGGAGCGCTGCAATAAATTTTTCAGGCAACGCCAACCAAAGAAAAAGCTTTGTCTGCAAGGCTGCTATTGAACAATTTTTTCTCATGAATTTCGATTTTTTTTGCTACATTAAAAAGCTTCCTACTTAGCTTCTTAAGGCATCTTTCTATTTGATTTTTCAAGAAATTGGAGCGAGTTTTGATATTTTTAACAATTTACTCGCATTCAGAATTTTTTTTTTATGATTAACAAAAAAGGACAACATGCATTAATTTAGAAGATAGTTATGTAAAACGATCAGCCACAACTTCTTCCACAACGAACAGTCTCAGCTTGAAAGACCGATAAACTAAAAACTACCTTTCACCTTTCAAGTTACAATGATTATAGTACAAATAATACAGGTTATTGATTAGTAGTAGTAGAACAACTTTTATTATCAAAACAATGAAATATCGTACTGATAGCACAGCAAAAGCATAGCTTGCGAGACTGTGCTAATGGAAAACAAAAAATCACGAGAAAAAAATTTTGAAGCAATCTTCATCGTCAAAGTAATAATATTACAGTAATCTTAGGAATTATCATAGGAATTGTAGTAATCATCATTGTAATAATCAAAAATCACTGTAATCATCATCAAACTCGTGAGCCAGCTTCAGTAACGGTAGAGTATCCAATAATTTGGATTTATTGAAATCCAATAAATTGTATTTATAGAGACCCCAACATATACATAGGTACCGAAGCTTTGGACAATATTTTTTCACAGTTTGGAGCGTTTTGCTAGTCACTTCACAACAACCCTGGAAAGAAGGAGAGAAAATAAAGCTCATGATTTCAAAAAAAGAGACAACAATTCTATGGCAATTAAATAAAATCAACCTTAATTGAAAGTGCTTCTCAATGCTTTCACCTAAAAAAAATTTATTTCTTTAGGCGTTCATATTCATTTTTATCTTTTTTTTATCTCTTCGTTTTTTCGTGGAAAATGTAAAACAATTAAATTGTAAAATAAAATGTAAAAAAATTAACAACAGGAATATGAAGTATTCATTATTAATTTTATAGAACATTTACTCTTTTTATTTGAAAATTAATATTCAAAACTTTGTTTTCCCATTTTTCAATGCTTTTGAAGACACGTCAATTGTTCAATGACTATTCCCATTAGTAATTCAATATTAGCAAAAATTATAGCAGAGCAATTGCCCTGCCTATGTAAAGAACGATGTTAGGACAATGTAATCTTTTCTTCTGACCAAGGCACAGCGTAAAGAAGGGATTATCATGTAATCTTCGAAAGGCGCTCATTCGATTGGAAATAAAAGCCCTCTTTTAAAGTGAATGTGATTTGAGGACAATCAGCCCCCCTCCCTTACGATCACTATTCCCCCAAACATATCGAAACTAAATTTTGAGATTGCCATTTTGTTCAACATGGTTGAAAGGTCTTTGGGACATGGGGAATTAACTCTTTGGGGATGAAAACTTTCTCCACCCCCAAAGCCCTAAGGGGCAGGGGCTATAAGTTATACTAGTTGCCCATTGTTAATATATAAAGTTTTTGTGGAAGAGGTGAGGGGACTAGCTCGATTGGAAATAAGAAGTTCTAAAGCCCTTTTTGAGAGTTAAGAGTTGGACACTAACTAGTACCCCCCGGTCCTCTTTCCCAATATGTATCAAATAGAAATTTTGAGATAGCCATTATATTCAAAATAGTACGAACATCATATAACAAGGCCTTCGTGGTTGATTGAAAACCCCAGAGCATGGGGGAAAGGGTTGTAAGTCATGCCCCAGGACATATAAGATTTTTGTGGAAGGGGTGGTCGCATAAACTTTAGAAGAGGCTCATTTGATTAGAAACTAAAGGTTCTGGTTCCCTTTTTAAGAGTCAAAAGTGATAGAAGCCAACCAACATCCCCTTCCCCGAATTCCTCTTTTACCTAAACGTATCTGAAAGATTCTTTGAGACAGCCATCGAAAGTAAGTTCAAAAAACATATAGCAGTGCCTCCAAGGTTGACAAAATCCTCCAGGGTTCAGGGGCAAGGGTTTTTAAGTTTATGCTCTGCGGGCATATACCAAGGGTGGTTCCAGGGGGCTGTGGGGGGCCTAGAACCCCAAGATTTTCTGGCACCCTCAT